>NC_057807.1:20443999-20451449 GCF_018294505.1 Triticum aestivum | reverse complement strand
GGTGCCCCGCGAGGCCACGACGTCGCCTAGTGGCCCTCCCGGCTCCGCCTCCTGACGCCGCCACCGGCCGTCGCCCATGGCGGCCGCCCGCACATCGGCCCCTGCATTCGGGCGGCGCCCAGCGCCCAGCGCCCGTCAGCACCCATGGCCGATAAGGCCATTGGCCCTATGACAAGTTGGCCCCACCCCAGAACGGTTTTTTTTAAAAGGAGAATTAAAAAAATAAAATTATTAAATAAAAATAAAAATGATTAATAAAATTAATTATTAATTAATTAATTAATTAATGAATTAATTAAGTTAATTAATCCGGTTTAATTAATTTAATTAACTAGTTAATTTTAATTAAACTATAATTAGGATTAAAATAACCCTAATTAAACCTAACAATGTATGACAGGTGGGTCCCACGGGACCCACATGTCGGGTTGACTAGGTCAAACGGTCAACGCTGACTGCTGATGTCAGCATGACGTCATGCTGACGTCATAAATTCATTTTCGAATTAAATAATTAATTAATTAAATTCCAGAAATTAATATAATATTTAGAAAATCATATCTTTTAATCCGTAACTCGGATTAAAATATTTTCAACATGAAAGTTGCTCAGAACGACGAGACGAATCCGGACACGCGGTCCGTTCGTCCGCCACACACCCCTAACCTATCGAACCCGCAACTTTCCCCCTCCGGCTCCTCTGCCCGAAAACACGAAACACCGGGAATACTTTCCCGGGGGTTTTCCCCCCTTCACCGGTATCACCTACTACCGCGTTAGGGCACACCGAACACCGCGTATTGCCTTGATATATTTTGTGGTGCTTTGTTTGCTCTGTATTCATTATTTCTTCCCCCTCTTCTCTCCGGTAGACTACGAGACCGACGCTGCTGCTGACCAGTTCGACTACGGAGTTGACGACCCCTCTCTCTTGCCAGAGCAACCAGGCAAGCCCCCCCCCTTGATCACCAGATATCGCCTATTCTACTCTATACTGCTTGCATTAGAGTAGTGCAGCATGTTACTGCTTTCTGTTATTCCTATCCTGTTGCATAGCCTGTCATTGTTGCTACAGTCGTTGATACCCTACCCGCAATCCTAAATGCTTAGTATAGGATGCTAGTTTATCATCATTGGCCCTACATTCTTGTCAGTCTGCCTTGCTATACTATTGGGCCGTGATCACTCGGGAGGTGATCACGGGTATATACTATACATACATACATACTATACAGACGGTGACTAAAGTCGGGTCAGCTCGATGAGTACCCGCAAGTGATTCTGATGAGGGGGCTGAAGGGACAGGTGGCTCCATCCCGGTAGAGGTGGGCCTGGGTTCCCGACGGCCCCCGACTGTTACTTGTGGCGGAGCGACAGGGCAGGTTGAGACCACCTAGGAGACAGGTGGGCCTGGTCATGTTCGGCGTTCGCGGATACTTAACACGCTTAACGAGATCTTGGTATTTGATCTGAGTCTGGCTACGAGCCTATACGCACTAACCATCTACGTGGGAGTAGTTATGGGTATCCCGGCGTCGTGGTATCAGCCGAAGCACTTCAGACGTCAGCGACGGAGCGGCGCGCGCCGGATTGGAACGTAAGCCTGCTCTTGTATTAAGGGGGCTAGTTCTGCTTCTGGCCACCCTCGCAACATGCAGGTGTGCTATGGGCGATGGGCCCAGACCCCTGTGTGCTTAGGTTTAGACCGGCGTGCTGGCCTCTCTGTTTTGCCTAGGTGGGGCTGCGACGTGTTGATCTTCCGAGGCCGGGCATGACCCAGGAAAGTGTGTCCGGCCAAATGGGATCGAGCGTGTTGGGCTATGTGGTGCACCCCTGCAGGGAAGTTAATCTATTCGAATAGCCGTGATCTTCGGTAACAGGACGACTTGGAGTTGTACCTTGACCTTATGACAACTAGAACCGGATACTTAATAAAACACACCCTTCCAAGTTCCACAGACAACCCTGTGATCGCTTTTCCGCAGGGCGACGAGGAGAGGATCGCCGGGTAGGATTATGCTATGAGATGCTATTTGGAGATGTTACTTGGAGATGCTACTTGGAGGACTTCAATCTACTCTCTTCTACATGCTGCAAGACGGAGGCTGCCAGAAGCGTAGTCTTTGACAGGATTAGCTATCCCCCTCTTATTCTGGCATTCTGCAGTTCAGTCCACTGATATGGCCTCTTTACACACATACCCATGCATATGTAGTGTAGCTCCTTGCTTGCGAGTACTTTGGATGAGTACTCACAGTTGCTTTCTCCCCCCTTTTTCCCCTTTCCTTCCTTCCTGGTTGTCGCAACCAGATGCTGGAGCCCTGGAGCCCGACGCCACCGTCGACGACGACTACTACACTGGAGGTGCCTACTACTACGTGCAGCCCGTTGACGACGACCAGGAGTAGTTAGGAGGATCCCAGGCAGGAGGCCTGCGCCTCTTTCGATCTGTATCCCAGTTTGTGCTAGCCATCTTATGGCAACTTGTTTAACTTATGTCTGTACTCAGATATTGTTGCTTCCACTGACTCGTCTATGATCGAGCACTTGTATTCGAGCCCTCGCGGCCCCTGGCTTGTATTATGATGCTTGTATGACTTATTTATGTTTTAGAGTTGTGTTGTGATATCTTCCCGTGAGTCCCTGATCTTGATCGTACACATTTGCATGCATGATTATTGTACGATTGAATCGGGGGCGTCACAAGTTGGTATCAGAGCCGACTGCCTGTAGGAATCCCCTTTCCACACTCCTTGGCCGAAGTCGAGTCTAGACATTACAAAAACTTTTACTAACTTGGCTGTGTGACTTACGGGCCCACGTCGCCATCGGGTGGTACTAGGATCTTTTATTCCTCGACCTATACTCTGGGACTCTGACATCTCTTCTATTCGGGTTAAATGAATTTTACTAAATCTAACATTATGATCTCGTTATCATTTTCACCCGGAGAGCCCCTTATTACTGATGATCGTCTGCTGCACCAGAAGACACTGAAGTTACTCTCCGCTGTTAACCCGAGAACTTCTGTTCATCGCGTTTGCAATTCACCTTCCATCGCAAACCCTTATGGATAACTACTTGCATTTGTTATTCTTACATTCATCCCAAGTGGTCTTGTTATTACAAGATCCCCTGAAAAACTCGTCGTGATTTTGATAATCCCTTGAGCTTACTGCCTTGCTGTTCTTGTCACTTGAATACCCCTAAGAATAATTTCTCGCACTTGTCGAGTATCCGCTCATGCCCAGTTGTTCATGTGTTTCACAAAAGTCTTCAAAATAATATTCGATCTTCCGAAAATCCTCTGGAGCCTTTGGCTCTTGAAATTCTTGCTTGCTTGCATTATGGATAATCCCATAAGTCTCATAGTCATATTGACATTCCTTGTCATTACCATTTTGAGTCTGTTGACTCAATATGTTTGCGAATACACGCAATCATCATTGATCCTTATAAACTACTTTTCCTGCTGAGCTGCCATTCTTTTTACTGGAATTGGTTCTCGACCAATCCAATTGTCTTTGATTGTACCCTACGGCTATTCAACTTATCCACCCCTAATCAGAGCATTGCTTTTGATCCCTTGATTTGGAAATCATAATTCCTTTGCATTTGACAATTGAGTTAGTCAGTTGTTTCTATAATCTGCTTCCTCTAGTTGAGTACCGATGCTCACGTCAGTTCCCTTGTGGACCACCAGATCCTTTGTTGGATTTTATCTGACAACGCCCTTCATATTCAATAACCTTGTGAGCCTTCCCTTGGATACATAATGCCCTTGGTAATTGTATCATCTACTTTCTCAACCTTGCTCTACTTTCGAGCTTGTGTTATTTACTCTTGAAACTTGTGATATACGTTTCTAAGAAGTCCCTGTGGGTTGAACATATGCCTTCTCTAAACCGTGTGAACCCGAAAGTTTTCACGAGTCATACTCTTCTGGTGCTTCACCAGATAAAATTTCAACACTGCATCTTCATCGAACGTGAGAAGTGAATGAAAGGTTATGCATTGGAGAAGTGGGAGTCGACCTTGAACTTGTGTTCATGCCCATGGACACGATGTAGATCTTATCATTAAAGCTTCTTTTAAATAAATTATTCCTTTGGTATAAGTTCATCTTATATCTAGGATCTGGCCTTTTGCAACCATGGTTCCGACCATGATTGTTCTTCTTTGATCTCATTTCTCGGACAAGTTAAAACAATTGTCTTCTATGGATCAATACACCAGTCCCACCTTTACTTTGATCTTGTGTCGAGTATTACCCCCCTGCTATCTCGAGATTATCATGGAACTGCATAACTCCTTATGAGTTCTTCATCAAGTGCTACCTTCCCACTGATTCCAATTTTTCGCGGGCTCTGAGTTATTGGACACTCAAAGACACCGATAACTGAACCGAATCCGCTCTTCGGTTCAACAACTCTTTAGTAAGCTTCTATAAGTACGAGTTTGTACCCGATCACGCCATTCCTAGCCTGTTTGGCTATATCATTGTCGTGACGATTCTAACTGTGCTACCTGGTCCTTATTCTCGGAGCACCAATTTTCGACAATGAACTAACCTTATGTCGATCCTCATCGTCATATCATTTCGCCTTGAACAACAAGCCTGGTTTCGAGTTTGTGTCGTACCCTTGGTTCCAATAACCTTTCACTTCATCATTACTTGACTTGATGTCGTTACCGATCGATTACATCTTCATGAACTCTCGCGACAAAGGTGTCGTGATCATCAACATTCTGAGCTCATCCAGGATATCAATTGAATTCATGATGAGAAATAACATCCTTGCCCTCGATGATTGTGTTATCATCGACGACATTCTTGCCTTCCCCCAACACAAACTTGTTCATGTTTTGTGTTATACCTTGAGTTCCTTGCTATCCAGCCTTTGTTCTTCTTTATCTTGGAGTATTACCATATTTTATGTCAAGAATGTTCTGAGATTTGTTCCACCTCTTGAGCGTTCTTGGTGTAGTGCTACTTCTCACCATCACCATTCTTTCATGGTCCTCGTGTTGATTCCAACCAGGGTACAAACAAGTGAACGGTGCTGTTTGGATTCTGCACTTCTAGCAACCCTATTGCTTTGAAGTAAATGGTCGGCCGTTCATTCTTAGACTATTGATTATTGAATCACCATTCTGACATTGGTCGTGCAACCCAACCCATATTTTGGGTGCACCTTTCAACAAATGTTTAATTGTGTATGTTTTCCTCGAGCATACCTCCTTATGTCATCTGATCTAAGAAATGTTATCTCCTTATTCACATAGTTGCGGAAATCCATCCTTTTGGAAATCTCGAGGAATTGACGCTGAGTCCATCAGCCACCTCCTCGTCCTCTTATTGGTTAAATGATGAACTCTTGTTTTGGAACTCGCTTCCATAGTTCATTTCCAAGGATCTTACATTATCATCTAGTCAATGTGTGTTACACCTTTTCTTCTCAGGTACCCTGAGTCTGAGGTATCCTAACACCGATCAGATCTGAATCCCAGTCAGATATGATGGTTGGAATATATTTCCAAGGGTAATAACAATGTTCTTTTATGACCCGGTAAGGTGATGTCTTGCCCAGTACACCTGGCCGGAGGACCTAGTGTTAATGTTTCCTTTTTAACAAGGTTATCCATTCTTCCCTGGGGAAATTGTAAGACTTATTCTACAAGTTATTCCTGATGGATCCTTTGTGTTTCTAGAGTCTGATCTTCACCTGATGACCATGTCAATGCTATCTCGAAGCATGTCAATGGTACTCCGATTTTCAACAGGAACATTTGAAGCACGATGCTATATTTTAATTATTAATTATCCTAACACCGTTGTATGAGTAATATCATGAGATTCCTTCCCCCTTACCTAAATGGTTTTCTACTTTATATCCTGTCATGGATATCTTGCTCTGCTTGTCCTTGGGAAGGATATACCCTCGAAATATGTGTTTAAACATATTTTCGTTTCCATTGTTCTGTTTAATCTGATGATCATATTTCCTTCCATTGGTTTGTTTAAACCTTTTCTGTGATCTATATGATATAAGCAGTAATAATCCACTGCTTGCGCAAACACCTCGATGTACAACTCTGTCAGTAAGACCTTGTTACTATTGTTGATGACATTCCGGTAACCACCGATGGACGGGAACCTTGCCTATTGGTCCGCCTCGTTTCAACGAGCAGGAAAATGGTTCTCTTCGTCCCTCGCCCTTGGTACCAACGTTGTTGCCGACATAGCTGACATGGTACTCCCTGACATGCCTTGCTATCATGACCGTGCAAGATGTCACTGCTCCTATTATATATATAAAAAAGGAACCACATGGTGGGCCCATAACCCACAGTTTCACAGGATCGAAACCTGACTCTCCTATACACCCTGTTGCCAAAGTTATTCCTATAGCTTGACTTCGTATGTAATTTGCGAGCCACCTTCCTAGTGATCAATTCTGGTAACGGACACAATACTTATTCCCGTTGCTCTGAACCCCATTCACACTCTATTTCAGGCAATGAACGATTGCCTATCCGCTTGAAACTTCTTATTGCACCGTCTTACTTTGCTCTCGATGTGTTTCATTTGTTCAACTCGAGAGATACTCATATGTTCATACTTGGGAAACCCCCAGAAGATTTTCCCTTGTAACATCCTATCGTTGTAGAGCTTCCCCTTACCTATTCGTAAGTACGATGGAGATCCCGAAGAAAGGATGACAAATTGATCATGGTGACTTGAAGCAGTGAAATGAAGACATCAACGAAAGGGATCAACCTCTTCGAAAGGGAAGCCAAGACCGAGAAGACTCGTTAGGTTTTTTGCTACCAACACCTTCGCCCCTTACTCCACCGCTTAAATCTCGGGACGAGATTTCTTGTAGTGGAGGAGAATTGTGACGCCCGGGTAATTAAGCTACAGTGATCCTTTGCTAATGATGCCATGTCACCTCGTTTGTAGTTGCTAATCTCGAGTTAGTTCGAAACCGATTCAAATTCAAATTTAAAATATAGGCAAACGACAAAAGTTTTCAAATAATAAAACTAAAATGTTCTGGTTGTGCCAAATAATGCGTAGGTAATTATGGTGAAGGAACCACACTTTTATTATGTGTTTTAATGCACTAAAACGATTTAAATATTAGCAAACCTGATTATTTAAATGCCTTTTCAGATTGATAAAATATCAAACCAAATTAATTGGGGTCTAGACTTTTGTGGCGGTGGACTAAATCGAAATGTTCAAATTAGATGCAAAGTATATTTTTTTACAGAACCTAAAATAATAGGAAACAAAAATAAAACAGAAAAGAAAAGAGGAAAATAAAGAAAATACAAAAGAGAAAACAGAAAACAAAAATAAGAGCAAACCCCCCCGGGCGGTGGCCCAACTAGGCCAACACCCCCAGGCCCGGCCGGCCGGCCCACCCCGCTACCCCCCTCCTTA
>NC_057807.1:20415514-20443369 GCF_018294505.1 Triticum aestivum | reverse complement strand
GCTCCCCGCTCTTGCTCGCCGTGGTGCCTCGCACCGGGCCGCACCGCACCGGCCTCTGCTGCCGCGCGCCGGTGCCCCGCGAGGCCACGACGTCGCCTAGTGGCCCTCCCGGCTCTGCCTCCTGACGCCGCCACCGGCCGTCGCCCACGGCGGCCGCCCGCACATCGGCCCCTGCATTCGGGCGGCGCCCAGCGCCCAGCGCCCGTCAGCACCCATGGCCGATAAGGCCATTGGCCCTATGACAAGTTGGCCCCACCCCAGAACGGTTTTTTTTTAAAAGGAGAATTAAAAAAATAAAATTATTAAATAAAAATAAAAATGATTAATAAAATTAATTATTAATTAATTAATTAACTAATGAATTAATTAAGTTAATTAATCCGGTTTAATTAATTTAATTAACTAGTTAATTTTAATTAAACTATAATTAGGATTAAACTAAACCCTAATTAAACCTAACAGTGTATGACAGGTGGGTCCCACGTGACCCACATGTCGGGTTGACCAGGTCAAACGGTCAACGCTGACTGCTGACGTCAGCACGACGTCATGCTGGCGTCATAAATTCATTTTCGAATTAAATAATTAATTAATTAAATTCCAGAAATTAATATAATATTTAGAAAATCATATCTTTTAATCCGTAACTCGGATTAAAATATTTTCAACATGAAAGTTGCTCAGAACGACGAGACGAATCCGGACACGCGGTCCGTTCGTCCGCCACACACCCCTAACCTATCGAACCCGCAACTTTCCCCCTCCGGCTCCTCTGCCCGAAAACACGAAACACCGGGAATACTTTCCCGGGGGTTTTCCCCCCTTCACCGGTATCACCTACTACCGCGTTAGGGCACACCGAACACCGCGTATTGCCTTGATATATTTTGTGGTGCTTTGTTTGCTCTGTATTCATTATTTCTTCCCCCTCTTCTCTCCGGTAGACTACGAGACCGACGCTGCTGCTGACCAGTTCGACTACGGAGTTGACGACCCCTCTCTCTTGCCAGAGCAACCAGGCAAGCCCCCCCCTTGATCACCAGATATCGCCTATTCTACTCTATACTGCTTGCATTAGAGTAGTGCAGCATGTTACTGCTTTCTGTTATTCCTATCCTGTTGCATAGCCTGTCATTGTTGCTACAGTCGTTGATACCCTACCCGCAATCCTAAATGCTTAGTATAGGATGCTAGTTTATCATCATTGGCCCTACATTCTTGTCAGTCTGCCTTGCTATACTATTGGGCCGTGATCACTCGGGAGGTGATCACGGGTATATACTATACATACATACATACTATACAGACGGTGACTAAAGTTGGGTCAGCTCGATGAGTACCCGCAAGTGATTCTGATGAGGGGGCTGAAGGGACAGGTGGCTCCATCCCGGTAGAGGTGGGCCTGGGTTCCCGACGGCCCCCGACTGTTACTTGTGGCGGAGCGACAGGGCAGGTTGAGACCACCTAGGAGACAGGTGGGCCTGGTCCTGTTCGGCGTTCGCGGATACTTAACACGCTTAACGAGATCTTGGTATTTGATCTGAGTCTGGCTACGAGCCTATACGCACTAACCATCTACGTGGGAGTAGTTATGGGTATCTCGGCGTCGTGGTATCAGCCGAAGCACTTCAGACGTCAGCGACAGAGCGGCGCGCGCCGGATTGGAATGTAAGCCTGCTCTTGTATTAAGGGGGCTAGTTCTGCTTCCGGCCGCCCTCGCAACGTGCAGGTGTGCTATGGGCGATGGGCCCAGACCCCTGTGCGCTTAGGTTTAGACCGGCGTGCTGGCCTCTCTGTTTTGCCTAGGTGGGGCTGCGATGTGTTGATCTTCCGAGGCCGGGCATGACCCAGGAAAGTGTGTCCGGCCAAATGGGATCGAGCGTGTTGGGCTATGTGGTGCACCCCTGCAGGGAAGTTAATCTATTTGAATAGCCGTGATCTTCGGTAACAGGACGACTTGGAGTTGTACCTTGACCTTATGACAACTAGAACCGGATACTTAATAAAACACACCCTTCCAAGTTCCACAGACAACTCGGTGATCGCTTTTCCGCAGGGAGACGAGGAGAGGATCGCCGGGTAGGATTATGCTATGAGATGCTATTTGGAGATGTTACTTGGAGATGCTACTTGGAGGACTTCAATCTACTCTCTTCTACATGCTGCAAGTCGGAGGCTGCCAGAAGCGTAGTCTTCGACAGGATTAGCTATCCCCCTCTTATTCTGGCATTCTGCAGTTCAGTCCACTGATATGGCCTCTTTACACACATACCCATGCATATGTAGTGTAGCTCCTTGCTTGTGAGTACTTTGGATGAGTACTCACGGTTGCTTTCTCCCCCCTTTTTCCCCTTTCCTTCCTTCCTGGTTGTCGCAACCAGATGCTGGAGCCCTGGAGCCCGACGCCACTGTCGATGACGACTACTACACTGGAGGTGCCTACTACTACGTGCAGCCCGTTGACGACGACCAGGAGTAGTTAGGAGGATCCCAGGCAGGAGGCATGCGCCTCTTTCGATCTGTATCCCAGTTTGTGCTAGCCATCTTATGGCAACTTGTTTAACTTATGTCTGTACTCAGATATTGTTGCTTCCGCTGACTCGTCTATGATCGAGCACTTGTATTCGAGCCCTCGCGGCCCCTGGCTTGTATTATGATGCTTGTATGACTTATTTATGTTTTAGAGTAGTGTTGTGATATCTTCCCGTGAGTCCCTGATCTTGATCGTACACATTTGCGTGCATGATTATTGTACGATTGAATCGGGGGCGTCACATTGGACATATTATTTAACAGTGGGAAATAATATATAGGGTCAGCTTATTATTCCTATCTTCACATTTTCCCGTACACTTTGGTATGTTCAGTTTGCCAGGGGCTTCTTATGGTGCCCCGTAATACGGAAAGATAAGTCCGAACACTTTCAACAGTGCGGCACCCTGAACTTATAGCATTGTATGCATCAGCTCCGAATCATGTCTTGGGTCAATAGTTGGGTTTGCCCGGGTCCCTTGTTTTGGTACCTTACGTTCCGTTATATCGGCTAAGGTAGCGCAGGGAGAACTACTGCGATTGTGTCCCGGTTCTTCCGGACAAGCACCTTGGTAGAGAAAGCCGAAAACTGACTGTCATGATGCGGCGAGAGCTGGTCGCTGTTCGAGAGGTCTTAAATCCTTAAAGATTTTTTCTGCTTCAGGCGAGGAATCGGCCTTGTCCGATTTAGGCGTGTATAGCGCCCCAATTCAGCTTTCCGAATTCTAGGGGCTTCGCCGAAATTTAAAATTGTAGACTTCTATGGCTAAGTGAGAGTTATAAAGCCGCATAGTCCGATTGCCTTGTTCGCTGCGCCAAACACCTCCTTCAAGGACCAAATTTTGGATAAAGAGTGTTTGGGTTTTCCACGAACACCCCAGTACTAGTTACATGGGGGCGGAAGCCGAAGACTGGCCTACTTTCAGAATTTTATAAACAACCGCAAAGAAGGTAATATTTTAAATCAACAAAGCACCATATAGCTTAAACAAATTCCTTTTCATATTACAAAGACGACATGAGTACGTTCACTCAAAGATTGTGTCCTTGGTACATTCATCAGCCACGAGACGAGCGCCTTTCATAACACCATCATAATATTTCTCAGGGTAGCGGTGCGCCTTGCCCTCTGGCGGTCCATCCTTCACCAGCTTCTCCGCATCCAGCTTGGCCCAATGCATTTTCGCACGGGCAAAAGACCGGCGGGCACCCTCAATACAAACGGATCACTTGATAACTTCAAGCCGCGGACAAGCATTTACCATCCGCTTTATAAGGCCAAAGTAGCAGTTGGGCAGGGGCTCACCAGGCCACATCCGGACTATGAAGTCCTTCATGGCCACTTCAGCCACCCTGTGGAGTTCAACCAATTGCTTCAGTTGGTCACTCAGAGGCATTGGATGTTCGGCTCCAGCATACTGGGACCAGAGCAGCTTCTCCGTCGAGCTCCCCTCTTCGGCACGGTAGAACTCCGTGGCATCCAATATGCTGCGTGGCAGATCTGCGGATGCCCCTGGAGAGCTCCGAATTCGGGTAAGTAATAGAAATGTCTCCTCCACATGCTTGCTTTGCATAATAAATGCCTTACCCGCCCCTATCTTCTTGGCCGCTTGGATTTCCTGTTGGGCCTTTTGGGCTTCGGCCTTGGCGTCTTTTGCGCTCAGAAGGGCCTTCGCGAGCTCAGACTCTTTCGTCTTGAAGTCACGCTCCAAGAACTCGAACTTCTTGCCGAGCTCCTGGAGCTCTTGCTGTACCTCGCCCACCCTAGCATCTTGCTTTTCACGCTCAATGCGCTCTGTGGCCGCCTTGTCTTCGGCCTTGGATAGCGCTTTCCTCAGGGTCGCCACTTCGATCGTGGCCCCTATTAAAAATCATGATGCTATTTGTTAGCGTCACCAGTTTTTCTCCTCTATACGACACATGAATGGGGTATCACTCACCTTTGTTCTCTTCGAGCTGCCTCTTCGTGAGGCTGAGCTCCTCTTTAGCCTGCTTCAGGTCCCGTTTTGAGTCCGGCGACCTCTGCTGTGCGGGCAGCAGCGGCAAGAAGCACCGCATAGGCACATACTGTTAGATCCCTGCGGTTTAAAGTTGACCCTCCGTTTGGCTTTTCTTACCGAACACCAAACAGAGTATCAGGGGCTACTGTCTATTGGGTGATAATTTCTCACACTTTTGATTACTTACCTCAAAGCCTATCAGGAGGCTGGTGCAGGCTACGGTTAATCCACTTTTGGCGAACCGAACCTTTTTAATCACCGTACTCATAAGAGTATGGTGCTATTCATCCACGGAAGCGCCGCGAAGCACTTCCAGCAGACCATCCGATGCCTCTGGTGCAACGGAGGTCATCGGCACGGCCGGCTCGCCCTCCCTAGCGAGGGGCTGCCTACCCGAATCCGGAACCTTTGGAGGTTCCGGTGCAGTATCAGGCTGGGAGCTCGACTTGCTGCGGCTCTCGTCAGCAAGATCTATGGGGATCTTACTCCCCATGTGCCCGGCGTCTGGAATTTCGCCTTGGGGCATCTCCAGAGCCGCCTCCCCCTGCTCAGGTATCCTTTGGGACCCCACCTCTGTGTCATCCGTAGGCCGAGGGGAGGTGGCCGTCGGGAGTGAATTCATTGCCGAATCACTCAGAGACCCATCCGAAGAGGATACCTCGGGATGGGACCTGGCTGGACTGCATATGCGTGTTCGGCGTTATAACAAACTATGAAGCTAAGTCGCACTAAAAGTATTACAGAGTGCGGATACTTACAATCTCACCAGGGGCTTGCCCCTAGGTAGCCACTCCTCCTCGCTATAGGCGGCGGTTGTGGAGTGGTCCGGAGGGAGGGTCCGTCCCTTCTTGGACCCTTCGGCCTCCCTGGAAAGGGTGGCCTTCCTCTTCTTCCCCCCTTCGTTTTCGGGGAAAGGGTTTTCCTCCTCCTCCTCCTCGTCGTTGTTGGAGGAGTGCGCCCTGGTGTCTTTAGACGATGAGTCCGGCACCGTGTTGCGTCGGGAACTTCTTCTAGTCCCCATGGCCTTTTTCTTGGCCTTCTTCTCCGGCACCTCATAGGGTGCCGGAGCCAGCATCTCCGTCAGGAGTTCGTCTGCTGGGTCCTCTGGCAACAGAGCCGGACAGTCGATTCGCTCCGCCGTCGCCACATATTCTTGTTAAAATCAGCACAGTGGCCTAAGTTTCTCCCACGAATATACTAGGGAAAGGCACATCTTGAAATGTAGAATGCTTACAGCGTTGGACTGGCGCCTGGCGCTGAGGCCGCGGTCCTCAGAGGTGGGGGGAGGGACTTCGCTGGCCTTGAACAACATCTTCCAGGCATCTTTGTGCGTCGTGTCAAAGAGCTCTTGCAGTGTCTGGTGTTGGGCCGCGTCGAACTTCCACAGGTTGAATGCCCGTCTCTGACACGGGAGAATCCGGCGAAAGCATGACCTGGACCACATTGACCAGCTTGATACTCTTGGTTATCATGTTTTTGACGCAGTTTTGGAGTCCGGTCAGCTCTGCGGGTGCGCCCCAGGCCAGGACCTTCCTCTTTCCAGGAAGTGAGCCACACAGGGATGCCGGATCAGAATTCGGGGGCCACCACCCATTTGGCATCGCGCGGCTTGGTGATATAGAGCCACCCCGATTAACATCCCTTCACGGTCTCCGCAAAGGAGCCTTCGAGCTGAGTGACGTTGGGCATCTTGCCCACCATGGCGCCACCACACTCCGCCTGCTGGCCGACCACTATCTTTGGCTTTACGTTGAAGATCTTTAGCCACAGGCCAAAGTGGGGCCAGACGCAGAGAAAGACCTCGCACACAACAATAAACGCTGAGATGTTGAGGATGAAGTTAGGGGCTAGATCATGAAAATCCAGCCCGTAATAGAACATGAGCCCACGGATAAATCGATGGAGGGGGAATCCCAGTCCGCGGACGAAGTGGGCGAGAAACACGACCCTCTCGTGGGGTCCTGGAGTCGGAATAATCTACCCTGCGTCCAGCAGCCGATGTGTAATATCTGCGGCCAAGTATTCGGCCGCCCGAAGCTTCGTAATGTGCTCCTCCTTGATGGTTGAGGCCACCCACTTGCCTCCTGCTCTGGACATGTTTGGCTGTGCGGAGAAGGCGTGAACTAGGCTGCTGGAGCTCGAGGGTGTGAGAATGGATGAGCAAAGGAGGAAGAAGGCGTGGGTAAAAATGGGGGATCCTTATCCCTTTATAGAGGCGATGAAAATGGTGCCGCTCCCACCACTTGCCCGTTAAAAATCGCTTATTTCCCAAGCGCCATGATTGATGGCGCGGTTGGGTTACCAGTACCCGTATTGATGAGAATCCTGTGATAAGGGGACATGATCTCTGCTTCGACAAGACGTGCTGAGGAAGCCGCCTCGCAATATGTGCGGTGGCTGGCTATGGGAAAACGGTTCGAATAATGACTCGACCATGGTGTGATGTCACGTTATCTAAAGATGTTAGCAGATTATATTTGTGAAATATTGTTCTCTCTACGATGGCATGTGAAAATCGTCTTGCAGAGCCGGACACGATTTAAGTGTTCGAGACTTACTTTGGAGTATTCGGAGATGGAACCCGCCTTGCAATGCCGAAGATGAACTGCGCGCCAGACTCATCGTCATTGAAGCCTAGTTCAAGGGCTACTGAGGGAGTCCTGGATTAGGGGGTATCCGGATAGCCGGACTATATACTTTGGCCGGACTGTTGGACCGTGAAGATACAAGACTCAGGACTTCATCCCGTGTCCGGATGGGACTCTCCTTTGCGTGGAAGACAAGCTTGGCGATCCGGATGTTAGATCTCCTTCTTTGTAACCGACTCTGTGGAACCCTAGCCCCCTCCGGTGTATATATAAACCGGAGGGTTTAGTCTGTAGGATAGGAACAATCATAATCATCATAGGCTAGCTCCTAGGGTTTAGCCTCTACGATCTCGTGGTAGATCTACTCTTGTAATACTCATATCATCAAGATCAATCAAGCAAGAAGTAGGGTATTACCTCCATCGAGAGGGCCCGAACCTGGTTAAAACATCGTGTCCCCTGCCTCCTGTTACCACTAGCCTTAGACGCACAGTTCGGGACCACCTACCCGAGATCCGCTGGTTTTGACACTGACACCTCCCGCGGCCGAATCTAAAAGATATCTTGAAGAAAGTTCAAACCGGCCTAAAATTTTGGTATGATCATCCATAAATTCAAACCATGAGTAGGGCAATTGTGAATCATCAATTTCATTCTTTCCCATGATTGGGCAACATGCTCATGATCAAGTTGTTTAAAATTCATAATATCGTTCCTAAGAGTGATGATCTTAGCGGGACGAAAATACTTAGAGATAAAAGCATCTTTGCACTTGTTCCCAGAATCAATACTATTTTTAGGCAAAGACGAGAACCAAACTTTAGCACGATCTCTAAGTGAAAACGGAAATAACTTCAATTTAACAATATCATTATCCGTATCTTTATTCTTTTGCATATCACACAAATCAACAAAGTTATTTAGATGGGTAGCGGGATCTTCACTAGGAAGGCCGGAAAATTGAACTTTCATAACAAGATTCAGCAAAGCAGTATTGATTTCACAAGACTCAACATCATTAAGAAGAGAAATCGGAGTACTAAGGAAATCATTATTATTGGTATTGGAGAAATCAAACAATTTGGTATTATCTTGCGCCATGGCAACAAGTAATCCAACACACAAGCAAGCAGAAAAGGTGAGCAAACAAGAGAGGAGAAGATTGGGAAAGAAATGGCGAATAAATCGGCAAGGGTGAAGTGGGGGAGAGGAAAACGGGAGGCAAATGGCAAATAATGTAAATGCGAGGGAGATGAGTTTGTGATGGGTACTTGGTATGTCTTGACTTGAGCGAAGACCTCCCCGGCAACGGCGCCAGAAATCCTTTTTGCTATGTCTTGAGCTTGTGTTGGTTTTCCTTGAAGAGGAAAGGGTATTTCCCTCAGTTTTTGAGAACCAAGGTATCAATCCACTAGGAGGCTCCTCAAAAGTCCCACGCACCTACACAAACAAACAAAGAACTCGCAACCAACGCAATAAAGGGGTTGTCAATCCCTTCACGGCCACTTGCGAAAGTGAGATCTGATAGAGATAGTATGATAAGATAAATATATTTTTGGTATTTTATAATATAGATTGGAAAAGTAAAGGTGCAAATAAAAGTAGATTGAAAGCTTATATGAGAAAGGATAGACCCGAGGGCCATAGGTTTCACTAGTGGCTTCTTTCAAGATAGCATAAATATTACGGTGGGTGAACAAATTACTGTCGAGCAATTGATAGAAAAGTGAATAATTATGAGATTATCTAGGCATGATCATGTATATAGGCATCACGTCCGTGACAAGTAGACCGACTCCTGCCTGCATCTACTACTATTACTCCACACATCGACCGCTATCCAGCATGCATCTAGAGTATTAAGTTCATAAGAACAGAGTAACGCATTAAGAAAGATGACATGATGTAGAGGGATAAACTGAAGAAATATGATATAAACCCCATCTTTTTATCCTCGATGGCAACAATACAACATGTGCCTTGCTGCCCCTGCTGTCACTAGGTAAGGACACCGCAAGATTGAACCCAAAGCTAAGCACTTCTCCTATGGCAAGAAAGATCAATCTAGTAGGCCAAACCAAACTGATAATTCGAAGAGACTTGCAAAGATAACTCAATCATACATAAAAGAATTCAGAGGAGATTCAAATATTTCTCATAGATAAACTTGATCATAGACCCACAATTCATCGGATCTCGACAAACACATCGCAAAAAGAGTTACATCGAATAGATCTCCACAAGAGAGGGGGAGAACATGGTATTGAGATCCAAAAAGAGAGAACAAGCCATCTAGCTAATAACTATGGACCCGAAGGTCTGTGGTAAACTACTCACAACTCGTCGGATGGGCTATCGTGTTGATGTAGAAGCCCTCCATAGTCGATTCCCCCTCCGGCGGAGCGCTAGCAAAGGCTCCAAGATGGGATCTCGCGGATACAGAAGGTTACGGTGGTGGAAATTGTTTTTCGTTGGCTCCCTGGATGTTTTCGGGGTACTGGGTATATATAGGAGGAAGAAGTACGTCGGTGGCTACCCGAGGGGCCCATGAGCTCGGTTGCTTCTTGGCTTGCACTCCAAGTCCTCTGGATAACGTTCGTTCCAAAAATCATGCTCCCGAAGGTTTCATTCTGTTTGCACTCCGTTTGATATTCCTTTTCTTCGAAATACTGAAATAGGCAAAAAAACAGCAATACGGGCTAGGCCTCCGGTTAGTAGGTTAGTCCAAAAATGATATAAATGTGTAAAATAAAGCCCATAAACATCCAAAAGGGGTAATATAATAGCATGGAACAATCAAAAATTATAGATACGTTGGAGACGTATCAGCTATCGTGCCTGTCGCCGCCCCGCGCGCCCGCTCGGGCTGGCGCCCGACGCCCATCTCCGCCCCGGCGCCCGTTAGCCCACGCTCGATTGGCCCTGTGGGCTAATGACAAGTGGGGCCCCGCCCCAGAACCTTTTAAAACAAAAAGAGAAAAGGAAATAAAATAAAAATGAATTAATAAAATTAATAATTAATTAATTAATTAATTAATTAAGTTAATTAATCCTATTTAATTAATCTAATTAACTAGTTCATTTAATTAAACAGTAATTAGATTAGCTAAATCCTAATTAAACTAAACAGAGTATTACACGTGGGTCCCACATGTCAGTTTGACCCAGTCAACGCCGTGTTGACTGCTCACGTCATGATGACGTCAGCATACACTATTCTGGATAATGTTGATTTAAAATAATTAAATAAATTCTAAAATTGATTAAATCTTTTAAAATTAATATAAAATAAACCGTAGCTCGGATGGAAAAACGTTGTACATGAAAGTTGCTCAGAATGATGAGACGAATCCGAATACGCATCCCGTTCGTCAGCCACGCATCCCTAGCATAGCGAACCAGCAATATTTCACCTCCGTTTCATCTGTCCGAAAACGTGAAACACCGCAGATACTTTCCCGGATGTTTCCCCCCTTCGCCGGTACCACCTACTGCCGCATTAGGGCACAGCTAACACTTCTCGTTGTCATGCCATGCATCGTCATGCTTATGTTTGCATCATATTTATTGTTTCTTCCCCCTCTTCTCTCTGGTAGACTATGAGACCGACGCTGCTGCTGCCCAGTACGACTACGGAGTTGACGACCCCTCCTTCTTGCCAGAGCAACTAGGCAAGCCCCCCCTTTGATCACCAGATATCGCCTATTCTTCTCTCTACTGCTTGCATTAAAGTAGTGTAGCATGTTACTATTCGGTTAATCCTATTCTGATGCATAGCATGTCATTGTTGCTACAATCATTGATACCTTACCCGCAATCCTAAATGCTTAGTATAGGATGCTAGTTTATCATCATTGGCCCTACATTCTTGTCAGTCTGCCTTGCTATACTATCGGGCCGTGATCACTTGGGAGGTGATCACGGGTATATACTATGCATACATACTATTCAGGTGGTGACTAAAGTCGGGTTGGCTCGTTGAGTACCCGCAAGTGATTCTGATGTGGGGGCTGGAAGGACAGGTGGCTCCATCCTAGTAGAGGTGGGCCTAGGTTCCCGACGGCCCCCGACTATTACTTTGAGGCGGAGCGACAGGGCAGGTTGAGATCACCTAGGCGAGAGGTGGCCCTGGCCTTGGTCGGCATTGGCCGTTACTTTAAATAACACGTTTAACGAGTTCTTGGTATTTGATCTGAGTCTGGCCACTGGCCTATACGCACTAACCAACTACGCGGGAACAGTTATGGGCACTCGGCGTCGTGGTATCAGCCGAAGCCTTCATGATGTCAGCGGCTGAGCGGCGCGCGTCGGATTGGACCGTGAGCCTGCTCTTGTATTAAGGGGGCTAGGTCTGCTTCCGGCCGCCCTCGCAACGTGCAGGTGTGCAATGGGCGATGGGCCCAAACCCCTGCGCGCATAGGATTTAGACCGGCGTGCTGACCTCTCAGTTGTGCCTAGGTGGGGCTGCGACGTATTGATCTTCCGAGGCAGGGCATGACCCAGTAAAGTGTGTCCGGCCAAATGGGATGGAGCGTGTTGGGTTATGTGGTGCACCCCTGCAGGGAAGTTGATCTATTTGAATAGTCGTGTTCCTTGGTAAAAGGACGACCCGGAGTTGTACCTTGACCTTATGACAACTAGAACCGGATACTTAATAAAATACACCCAGACAAGTTCCAGAGACAACCCAGTGATTGCTTTCCGACAGGGCGACGAGGGGAGGATCGCCGGTAGGATTATGCTATGCAATGCTACTTGGAGGACTTCAATCTACTCTCTTCTACTTGCTGCAAGACGGAGCCTACCAGAAGCGTAGTCTTAATTGATAGGACTAGCTATCCCCCTCTTATCCTGGCATTCTGCAGTTCAGTCCATCGATATTGCCTCTTTACACATATACCCATGCATATGTAGTGTAGATCCTTGCTTGCGAGTACTTTGGATGAGTACTCACGGTTGCTTTTCTCCCTCTTTTTCCCCTTTCCATTATACCTGGTTGTCGCAACCAGATGTTGGAGCCCAAGAGCCAGACGTCATAGTCGACGACGACCCCTACTCAATGTTGGGGATATCGCTTATCGGGAACTTACTGGTCGACCCATGATAAGGGGTAAATCGGTCAGTTTATCGGCATATCAGCCAATTTATGGCCATATCGGCTGATTTATCGGCCCATTTATCTTATCGGTCAGACACCGGTAAGTGACAAATCGGCCGATTTATCGGAATATCGGAAGATATCTTGAACAGTGCCCCTACTACACTAGAGGTGCCTCCTACTACGTGTAGGCCGATGACGACGACCAGGAGTAGTTTAGGAGGATCCCAGGCAGGAGGCCTGCGCCTCATTTGATCTGTATCCCAGTTCGTGCTAGCCTTCTTATGGCAACTTGTTTACTTATGTCTGTACTCAGATATTGTTGCTTTCACTGACTCGTCTATGATCGAGTGCTTGTATTTGAGCCCTCGAGGCCCCTGGCTTGTATTATGATGCTTATATGTCTTATTTATGTTTTTAGAGTTGTGTTGTGATATCTTCTGTGAGTCCCTGATCTTCATCGTGCACGTTTGCGTGCTTGATTAGTGTACGATTGAATCGGGGGCGTCACACAGCACTAGGAAGGTGACCCGTGAATTAAATACAAAGCCAAGCGTGAGGAATAACCATTAGAAACAGGGTTGTACAGGGGAGTCAGGTTTCAATCCTGGGAACTGTGGGTTATGGGCCCACCATGTGAGTTAAAAGTAGGAAGGGTGGTGACATCTTGCACAGCCGCGATAGGGAGGCATGTCAGTGGATAGCTTGTCAGCTATGTTGGCAACAATGTCGGTACCAAGGTCGGGGAACGAAGAGAACCATTTTCCTGCTTGTTGAACAAGGCGAACCAATTGGTAAAGTTATCACCCATCGATGGTTACTGAAATGTCATCAACAATAGTAACAGGTCTTACAGACAGAGTGGTACAACAAGGTGCCTACCTAAGCAGGGAATTATCTCTGCTCAGTTAAGTCAGATTCAGGAAAGGGTAAACAAAACAATGGAAAGGAAAATGCGATTATCAGATTAAGCAGATCAATGGAAAGGAAAATTGTGATTTCACACAATTATTAGGAGTATATCCTTCCCATGTACAAGCATAACAAGGCATACAGGGTAGGAGAGCAAGTACCAAAGCATTCAGATAAGAGGCAAGGATTAATCAAGATGTTACCCATACAACGGTGTTTGGATAACGAACCAAGAAACATTTAGCATCGCGCCTCCAATGATCTTGTTGATGAGAGGGGAATCATAGTCATGCTTCGAGGTATCAATGATATGGTGTTTCAATCAAGGTCCGGACTTTGGATACACAAATGATCCATCAGGAGCAACTTATAAAATAAGTCCTACAATTTACTCCAGGAAGAATGGTTATCCTTGCAAAAGAAATTATAATGATAGGTCCTGCAGCTAGGGGAGCTAGGCATGACACCATATTACTGGGTCATCAAAGGACCAACATCATAACTCCTGGAACGTTGTCCCAACCATCATATCTTTCCGAGATTCACATCCGATTGGTGTCATGAAACCTCAGACTCGGGATGTCCGAGAAGAAAAGGTGCAACACAAATCGATGAAATGATATTGCAAGATTCTCGCGAATGAACTATGGGAATGGGTTCCTGAAACGATAGTTCATCATTAAACCAAGGAGAGGATGAGGAGGTGGCTGATGGGCTCAGCGACAATTCATCGAGAATTCCAAACGGATGGATTTCCACAATAATGTGAACAAGAAGATGGCACTTGTCAATTCAAATGATATAATGTTGTATGCTCAAGGAAAACATACACCATCAATCATTAGTTGAAAGGTGTGCCCGAAATATGGCCTTAGGCAGCAAGATCAACATTAGAGTGACGAATCAATAACCAACGGTCTAAGAACGAGTCGATCGTTAACTTCAAAGCAATAGGGTTGATAAAAGTAAAGAACTCAAACAACATCGTTAGCATATTGGTATCCTGGTTAAAAACAACATGGGGACCAAGGAGGAATGGTGATGGTTTGAAGTATCATCATACCGAGAATTTCTAAGAGGTGGAGCAATCCCCACAACATTCTCGATAGAAAAGACGGTAATACTTCAAGGCAGAACACAACACTAGCTGGAGAGCAAGTTGTATTCATAATGTGGACAAGGTCACGATGAAAGGAAGTCAAGGGTGTTGTCGATGATAATAAAAATCATCGAGGGCAAGGAGGGTATTTCTCATCATGAGCACAGTTGACATCTCGGAAGAAGTCAAAGTGTTGAAGGTGATCCGACACATTTGCCGGGAGGTTTCAAGAGGATGCAATCAAACAACAATGGCAACAAGCAAGGAATGATGAAGTGGCAAGTTATAGGATCAACATATAAGATGCAAGCTCGGAACCAAAGTTGCCTTTCAAGACAAGCAACATGATGTTGAAAGCTCGACGTAAGTCGTGCTCACACACTGAACAATTCATGCACCAGAGAAGGACGAGGTAGCACAGTTAAAGATAGAAAGACTAGGATGCGGCTGATACTCTAGGAATGAACATAATAGGTTCAGAATTTCCCAGTAATATTACTAGGGGTATTTGATTTGTAGGGAATAATTTCACTAGTCTGTGTCCTCGGTTGACAACAATCCAGAACCTATAGAGTGATTACGACAAGGAAAGACATTTCTTCAACAAAGTTAGTAAGATGTGGTGCAATGGCCAGACATCTTTGAGATGCCAGGGGGTAATACTCGAAGGTAGAACATGATAGAAGTAGAACCGGGTCATTGACATGTGATAGTAGATACTTCAACCTTGCCAAAAATAGACGAGGCACTGGAATGAATTCCCATCAGATATATCAGATCAGACAGCATGGTCGGAACCATAACTGTAAGGAATCAATTCAAGAATACCGAAAGAATCATATAGCTGGATAATCATTTTGCAAGAAGCTTCGATACGGTCTACATCATTTTCATGGGCATGAACACAAAGTTCAAGGTCAGCTCCCACTTATTTAATGCATAACATTTCATTCACCTCTCGCTTTGATAAAACTATAGTGTTGGAATTTTATTTGGTAGAACACCGAAAGAGTATGAATTGTGAAAACTTTCGGGTTCTCACGGATTAGGGGAAGGCATAGGTTCAACCCTTTCGGGCATCTTAGTAACATATACCACAAGTTTCAAAAGTAATACACAAGCTCGAAGTAGAGCATGGTTGGCCAAGCAGATGATACAATTTACCAAAGGCACTATGTATCAGGGGAAGAACTCACAAGGTGATTGAATATGAAGGACATTGTCGGATAACAATCCAACAATGGATCGGGCGATCCATAACGGAGCTGATGTGAGTATCGGTACTCACTCAGAGGAAGAAGAATGCAGAGGCATCAGATTCAAGAATCACCTGATTAGTCTGATGCTTAAATAGAAGGAAATTATGGTTTCCAAAACGAAGGATCAGAAGTAGACGCTCTGATCAAGGATGGATAAGTTGAAAACACTTAGTTGGACAATCAATAAAGGTTTGAATTGCCGAGAACCAACTCATGTCTGAAATGAAGTTTGAGTCGGGAAGAAAATTTTAAAAAGGATAACCTGATGACTGCGTGCGTACGCACATATTGAATCAATAGGCTCAAAAATGACTAAGACAAGGGATGTTATCGAGGACTACTAGTCATATGGAATTAACAATAATGCAAGCAGGCAAGAATTTCAAGAATAACCGGCTGCAGAGGATTTTCGAAAGATCGAAAAGTATTGTCAAGAATTATGTGAGACACATGAACAATTGAGAAGAACGGATCCCTGATAAATGTGAGGAAAAACCCGTAAGGGTTTTCATGCGAAATAAAACTGCAAGACGGTAAACTCCAAGGATTTTCGGGATAACAACGAATATTTCGAGGCATCTTGTAACAACAAGAGCGACAAGGAATGATCAAGAGAATGACAAGTGCATACAGATATCCATAGGGATATATCGGTGACAGTGGCATGCTAAGGCGATGAGCACAAGGGTCTCGGGAAAATATCGAGGGATATCCTTAGAATCTTCTAACGAAGCAGGTGATCTTTCGAAATGAGGGCTCTTCGGGAGAAATAGTTATGAGAACCTTGAGTTAGAGTTAGCAAAATCATTTAACCCGAATAGAAGAGAGATCAGAGTCCCAGAGCATAGACGAGGAGTAAAAGAACATAATACCACCCAATGGACACATGGGCCCGTAAGCCGCACAACCAAGTTAGTAAAAGGCTTTTCAATGTCTAGACTCAGCTTCGGCCAAGGAGTGTGGAAGGGGATTCCTACAGGCAGTCGGCTCTGATACCAACTTGTGACGCCCCCGATTCAATCGTACACTAATCATGCACGCAAATGTGTACCATCAAGATACTCACGGGAAGATATCACAACACAACTCTAAAAGTAAAATAAGTCATACAAGCATCATATTACAAGCCAGGGGCCTCGAGGGCTCGAATACAAGTGCTCAAACATAAAAGAGTCAGCAGAAGCAACAACATCTGAGTACAGACATAAGTTAAACGAGTTGCCATAATATGGCTAACACAAACTGGGAAACAGATCAAAAGAGGCGTAGGCCTCCTGCCTGGGATCCTCCTAACTACTCCTGGTCGTCGTCAGCGGCCTGTGCATAGTAGTAGGCACCGCCAGTGTAGTAGGAGTCGTCGTCGACGGTGGCGTCTCGCTCCTGGGCTCCAACATCTGGTTGTGGCATCCAAGAAGAAGAGGCAAAAGGGGGAAAAGCGGGATCAAAGCAACCGTGAGTACTCATCCAAAGTACTCGCAAGCAAAGAGGTACACCACATATGCATGGGTATATGTGTAATGAGGCAATATCGGTGGACTGAACTGCAAAATGCCAGAATAAGAGGGGGATAGCTAGTCCTACCGAAGACTACGCTTCTGGCAGCCTCCGTCTTGCAGCATGTAGAAGAGAGTAGATTGAAGTTATCCAAGTAGCATCGCATAGCATAATCCTACCCGGCGATCCTGCCCTCGTCACCCTGTGGAAAAGCGATCACCGGGTTGTCTCTGGAACTTGTCTGGGTGTGTTTTATTAAGTATCCTGTTCTATTTGTCATAAGGTCAAGGTACAACTCCGGGTCGTCCTTTTACTGAGGGACTCAGCCATTCGAATAGATCAACTTCCCTGTAGGGGTGCACCACATAACCCAACACGCTCGATCCCCTTTGGCCGGACACACTTTCCTGGGTCATGCCTGGCCTCGGAAGATCAACACGTCGCAGCCCCACCTAGGCACAACTGAGAGGTCAGCACACCGGTCTAACTCCTATGGCGCAGGGGTCTAGGCCCATCGCTCATTGCACACCTCCACATTGCGAGGGCGGCCGGAAGCATACCTAGCCTCCCTAATACAAGAGCAGGCGTTCCAGTCCAATCCGGCGTGCGCCGCTGATACGTCTCCACTATCAATAATTTTTTATTGTTCCATGCTATTATATCACCCCTTTTGGATGTTTATGGGCTTTATTTTACACATTTATATTATTTTTGGGACTAACCTACTAACCGGAGGCCCAGCCCGTATTGCTGTGTTTTTTGCCTATTTCAGTATTTTGAAGAAAAGGAATATCAAACGGAGTCCAAACGGAATGAAACCTTCGGGAGCGTGATTTTTGGAACGAATGTGATCCAGAGGACTTGGAGTGCAAGCCAAGAAGCAGCAGAGGCGGCCATGAGATAGGAGGGCGCGCCCCCCGGTCTCGTGGGCCCCTTGGGCGGCCACCGACGTACTTCTTCTTCCTATATACCCACGTACCCCGAAAACATCCAGGGAGCCAATGAAAAACCATTTTCACCGCCGTAACCTTTTGTATCTGCGAGATCCCATCTTGGAGCCTTTGTCGGCGCTCCGCCGGAGGGGGAATCGACCATGGAGTGCTTCTACATCAACACCATAGCCCCTCCGATGAGTTGTGAGTAGTTTACCACAAACCTTCGGGTCCATAGTTATTAGCTAGATGGCTTCTTCTCTCTTTTTGGATCTCAATACCATGTTCTCCCCCTCTCTTGTGGAGATCTATTCGATGTAACTCTTGTTGCGGTGTGTTTGTCGAGATCTGATGAATTCTGGGTTTATGATCAAGTTTATCTATGAGAAATATTTGAATCTCCTCTGAATTCTTTTATGTATGATTTTGCAAGTCTCTTCGAATTATCAGTTTGGTTTGGCCTACTAGATTGATCTTTCTTGCCATGGGAGCAGCGCTTAGCTTTGGGTTCAATCTTGCGGTGTCCTTTCCCAGTGACAGCAGGGGCGGCAAGGCACGAATTGTATTGTTGCCATCGAGGATAAAAAGATGGGGTTTATATCATATTGCTTGAATTTATCCCTCTACATCATGTCATCTTTCTTAATGTGTTACTCTGTTCTTATGAACTTAATACTCTAGATGCATGCTGGATAGCGGTCAATGTGTGGAGCAATAGTAGTACATGCAGGCATGAGTCGGTCTACTTGTCACGGACGTGATGCCTATATACATGATCATGCCTAGATAATCTCGTAATTATTCGCTTTTCTATCAATTGCTCGACAGTAATTTGTTCACCCATCGTAATACTTATGCTATCTTGAGAGAAGCCACTAGTGAAACCTATGTCCCTCGGGTCTATCTTTTATCATGTAAGCTTTCAATCTACTTATATTTGCATCTTTACTTTTCTTATCTATATTATAAAATACCAAAAATATATTTATCTTATCATACTATCTCTATCAGATCTCACTTTCGCAAGTGACCGTGAAGAGATTGAAAACCCCTTTATTGTGTTGGTTGCGAGTTCTTTGTTTGTTTGTGTAGGTGCGTGGGACTTTTGAGGAGCCTCCTATTGGATTGTTACCTTGGTTCTCAAAAACTGAGGGAGATACTTACGCTACTATTGTTGCATCACCCTTTCGTCTTCAAGGAAAACCAACGCAAGCTCAAGACGTAGCAAGAAGGATTTCTGGCGCCGTTGCCGGGGAGGTCTTCGCTCAAGTCAAGACATACCAAGTACCCATCACAAACTCATCTCCCTCGCATTTACATTATTTGCCATTTGCCTCTCATTTTCCTCTCCCCCACTTCACCCTTACCGTTTTATTCGCCCTCTCTTTCCCAATCTTCTCCTCTCTTTTCGCTCACCTTTTCTGTTTGCTTGTGTGTTGGATTACATGTTGCCATGCCGCAAGACAATACCAAATTGTGTGATTTCTCCAATACCAATAATATTGATTTCCTTAGTACTCCAATTTCTCCTCTTAATGATGTTGAGTCTTGTGAAATCAATACTGCTTTGCTGAATCTTGTTATGAAAGATCAATTCGCTGGCCTTCCTAGTGAAGATGCCGCTACCCATTTAAACAACTTTGTTGATTTGTATGATATGCAAAAGAAGAAAGATACGGATAATGATATTGTTAAATTGAAGTTATTTCCATTTTCACTTAGAGATCGTGCTAAAGTTTGGTTTTCTTCTTTGCCTAAAAATAGTATTGATTCTTGGAACAAGTGCAAAGATGCTTTTATCTCTAAGTATTTTCCTCCCGCTAAGATCATCACTCTTAGGAATGATATTATGAATTTTAAACAACTTGATCATGAGCATGTTGCCCAATCTTGGGAAAGAATGAAATTGATGATTCGCAATTGCCCTACTCATGGTTTGAAATTATGGATGATCATACAGAAAATTTATGCTGGTTTGAACTTTGCTTCTAGAAATATCTTAGATTCGGCCACGGGAGGCACGTCTATGGAAATCACGTTATTAGATGCTACAAAACTTCTTGATAATATTATGGCTAATTATTCTCAATGGCACACCGAAAGATCTACTAGTAAAAAAGTGCATGCTATAGAAGAAATCAATGTTTTGAGTGGAAAGATGGATGAACTTATGAAATTATTTGCTACTAAGAGTGCTCCTATTGATCCCAATGATATGCCTGTGTCTACTTTGATTGAGAATAATAATGAATCTATGGATGTAATTTTTTTCGTAGGAATAGTTTTGGAAACAATGCTTATAGAGGAAACTTTAATCCTAGACCGTTCCCTAGTAATTTCTCTAATAATTATGGAAATTCCTACAATAATTCTTATGATAATTTTAATAAGATGCCCTCTGATTTTGAGAATAGTGTGAAAGAATTTATGATTTCTCCAAAGAATTTTAATGCTTTGATTGAAGAAAAATTGCTCAAAGTTGATGATTTGGCTAGGAACGTTGATAGACTTTCGCTTGATGTTGATTCTCTTAAACTTAGATCTACTCCTCCTAAGCATGATATAAATGAGTCCCTTAAAGCCATGAGAATTTCCATTGATGAGTGCAAGGAAATGACCGCTAGATTGTGTGCTAAGAAAGATTGCTTTGTAAAGGCATGTTCTTCTAGTTTTCGTGAAAATAATGATGAAGATCTTAAAGTTATTGATGTGTCCCCTATTAGATCTTTGTTTTGCAATATGAATCTTAATAATAATGGGACTGGAGATGAGTCAACTTTAGTTAGAAGGCGTCCCAATAGTTCGGAGTTTTTAGATCTTGATGCTAAATATGGTAAAAGTGGGATTGGAGAGGTCATGACTTTAAATAGCATTGAACCCACTATCTCAGATTTAAAGGAATTTGATTATGATAATTGTTCTTTAGAAGGTTGTCTTTTCCTTGTTGCAATCCGTTGTTAATTCTCCTCATGCTTATAGTCAAAGTAAAGCTTTTACCAAACATATCGTTGATGCCTTGATGCAATATTATGATGAAAAACTTAATTTAGAAGTTTCTATACCTAGAAAACTTAATGATGAGTGGGAACCTACTATAAAGATTAAAATTAAAGATCATGAGTGTTTTGCTTTGTGTGATTTGGGTGCTAGTGTTTCCACGATTCCGAAAACTTTATGTGATATTCTAGGTTTCCATGATCTTGATGATTGCTCTTTGAATTTGCACCTTGCGGATTCCACCATTAAAAAGCCAATGGGAAGGATCAATGATGTTCTCATTGTTGCAAATAGAAATTTGGTGCCCGTAGATTTTATCGTTCTTGATATAGATTGCAATCTTTCTTGCCCTATTATTCTTGGTAGACCTTTCCTTAGAACGATTGGCGCGATTACTGATATGAAGCAAGGGAATATTAGATTCCAATTTCCATTAAGTAAAGGCATGGAGAACTTTCCAAGAAAGAAAATCAAATTACCTTATGAATCTATCATGCGAGCTACTTATGAATTGATTGCCAAAGATGGCACTACTTAGATCTATCTCCGCTTTTATGCCTAGCTAGGGGCGTTAAACGATAGGGCTATTTGGGAGGCAAACCAATTTTATTTGTGTTTTTTGTTTTTGTTTCTGTTTAGTAATAAATTTTGCATCTAGCTTCTGTTTAGATGTGTTTTTATGTTTTAATTAATGTTTGTGCCAACTAGAACCTATAGGATAACCTATGGTAATAGTTAATTTGATTCTGCTGAAAAACAGAAACTTTGCGCACACGAAATTCGTTTTGTTAAATCATAGAAACGTGCTTTTGAGTTGATTCTTTTTTCTTCTGATCAATAGACAAATTTCCCAGAACTTCCTATTTTGGCAGGATTTTAGAAGTTCAGAAGTTTGCGTTAGTTACAGATTGCTACAGACTTTTCTGTTTTTGACAGATTCTGTTTTTCGTGTGTTGTTTGCTTATTTTGAGGCATCTATGGCTAGTATTAAGTGGTATGAACCATAGAGAACTTGGAATACAGTAGGTTTAACACGAATTTAAATAAATAATGAGTTCGTTACAGTACCTTAGGTGGTGGTTTTGTTTTCTTTCACTAACGGAGCTTATGAGATTTACTGTTGAGTTTTCTGTTGTGAAGTTTTCATGTTTTGGGTAAAGATTTGATGGACTATGGAATAAGGAGTGGCAAAAGCCTAAGCTTGGGGATGCCCATGGCACCCCAATATATTCAAGATTAGCCAAAAGCCTAAGCTTGGGGATGCCCCGGGAAGGCATCCCCTCTTTCGTCTTCGTTCATTGGTAACTTTACTTGGAGCTATATTTTTATTCGCCACATGATATGTGTTTTTCTTGGAGCGTCGTGTATGATATTAGTATTTGCTTTTTAGTTTTCCACAATAATATTTGTTGTACACACCTTTTGGGAGAAGCCCAATTGATTAAATTTGTTATTATACTCTATGTGCTTCACTTATATCTTTTGAGCTTGATAGTTTTTGCTCTAGTGCTTCACTATATCTTTTAGAGCACGGCGGTGGATTAATTTTGTAGAAATTGCTAGTCTCTCATGCTTCACTTATATTATTTTGAGAGTCTTTTAGAACAGCATGGTATTTTCTATGGTTATAAAGTTGGTCCTAGAATGATAGGCATCCAAGTTGGGTATAATAAAAACTATCATAGGAAGTGAATTGGATGCTATGATCAATTTGATACTTGATAATTGTTTTGAGATATGGAGGTAGTGATATTAAAGTCATGCTAGTTGGGTGACTATGAATTTAAAGAATGCTTGTGTTGAAGTTAGCAAGTCTCGTAGCATGCACATATGGTTAAAGTTGTGTAACAAATTTGAAACATGAAGTGTACTTGGATTGTGCATCCTTATGAGTGGTGGTCGGGGACGAGCAATGGTCTTTTCCTACCAATCTATCCCTCTAGGAGCATGCGCGTAGTGCTTGGTTTTTTATGACTTCTAATTTTTTTTCAATAAGTATATGAGTTCTTTTGACTAATGTTGAGTCCATGGATTATACACACTTTTACCTTTCCACCATTGCTAGCCTCTTTGGTACCGTGCATTGCCCTTTCTCACCTTGAGAGTTGGTGCAAACTTCGCTGGTGCATCCAAACCCCGTGATGTGATACACTCTATCACACATAAACCTCCTTATATCTTCCTCAAAACAGCCACCATACCTACCTATTATGGCATTTCCATAGTCATTCCGAGATATATTGCCATGCAACTTTCCACCGTTCCGTTTATCATCATGACATACATTACTTTTGTCATATTGCCATCGTATTTGTGCCAAAGCGACCATGCATAATTTTTCATACATGTCACTCTTGATTCATTGCACCATCCCGGTACACCGCTGGAGGCATTCATATAGAGTCATATCTTGTTCTAGTTTTGAGTTGTAATTCATATGTTGTAATCAATAAAAGTGTGATGATCATCATTATTAGAGCATTGTCCCAAAAAAGGAAAAAAAAAGAAAGGCCAAAAAAAGGCCCAAAGAAAAAAAAGAAAAAAGGAAAAGAAAAAAAGAAAAAAGAAAAAAGAAAAAAATAAATAAATAAGGGGCAATGTTACTATCTCTTTTTCCACACTTGTGCTTCAAAGTAGCACCATGTCCTTCATATAGCGAGTCTAGTATATTGTGCTTCAAAGTAGCACCATGTTCTTCATATAGCGAGTCTCATATGTTGTCACTTTCATATACTAGTGGGAATTTTTCATTATAGAACTTGGCTTGTATATTCCTACGATGGGCTTCCACAAATGCCCTAGGTCTTCGTGAGCAAGCAAGTTGGATGCACACCCACTAGTTTTGTTTTGTTGAGCTTTCATTCATTTATAGCTCTAGTGCATCTGTTGCATGGCAATCCCTACTCCTCATGTTGACATCAATTGATGCATCTCTATAGCCCGTTCATTATCCTCGTCAATGTGAGACTTTCTCCTTTTTTGTCTTCTCCACACAATCCCCATCATCACATTCTATTCCATCCATAGTGTTATATCCATGGCTCACGCTCATGTATTGCGTGAAGGTTGAAAAAGTTTGAGATTATTTAAGTATGAAACAATTGCTTGGCTTGTCATCGAGGGTGTAGAATTTGGGAACATTTTTGTGTGATGAAAATGAAGCATAGCCTAACTATATGATTTTATAGGGATAAACTTTCTTTAGCCATGTTATTTTGAGAAGACATGATTGATTTTATTAGTATGCTTGAAGTATTACTATTTATTTTTTCAATATGAACTTTTATTTTGAATCATTTGGATATGAACATTCATGCCACAATAAATAAAATTACATTGAGAATTATGCTAGGTAGCATTCCACATCAAAAATTCTGTTTTTATCATTTACCTACTCGAGGACGAGAAGGAATTAAGCTTGGGGATGCTTGATACATCTCCAACGTATCTATAATTTTTGATTGTTCCATGCTATTATATCACCCCTTATGGATGATTATGGGCTTTATTTTACACATTTATACCATTTTTGGGACTAACCCACTAACCGGAGGCCCAGCCCGTATTGCTGTTTTTTTGCTTATTTCAGTATTTCAAAGAAAAGGAATATCAAACGGAGTCCAAACTGAATGAAATCTCCGGGAGCGTGATTTTTTGAACGAACGTGATCCAGAGGACTTAGAGTGCAAGCCAAGAAGCAGCCGAGACGACCACGAGATAAGAGGGCGCGCCCACCCCTACAAGGCGCGTCCCCCTGTCTCGTGGGCCCCTCGGGCGGCCACCGACGTACTTCTTCCTCCTATATATACCCACGTACCCCGAAAACATCCAGGGAGCCAATGAAAAACAATTTCCACTGCCATAACCTTCTGTATCCGCGAGATCCCATCTTGGAGCCATCGCCAGCGCTCCGCCGGAGGGGGAATCGACCATGGAGGGCTTCTACATCAACACCATAGCCCCTCCGATGAGTTGTGAGTAGTTTACCATAGACCTTCGGGTCCATAGTTATTAGCTAGATGGGTTCTTCTCTCTTTTTGGATCTCAATACCATGTTCTCCCCCTCTCCTGTGGAGATCTATTCAATGCAACTCTTTTTGCGGTGTGTTTGTCGAGATCCAATGAATTGTGGGTTTATGATCAAGTTTATCTATGAGAAATATTTGAATCTCCTCTGAATTCTTTTATGTATGATTGAGTTATCTTTGCAAGTCTCTTCAAGTTATCAGTTTGGTTTGGCCTACTAGATTGATCTTTCTTGCCATGGGAGAAGTGCTTAGCTTTGGGTTCAATCTTGTGGTGTCCTTTCCCAGTGACAACACGGGCATCAAGGCACGTATTGTATTGTTGCCATCGAGGATAAAAAGATGGGGTTTATATCATATTGCTTGAGTTTATCCCTCTACATATGTCATCTTTCTTAATGCGTTACTCTGTTCTTATGAACTTAATAGATGCATGCTGGATAGCGGTCAATATGTGGAGTAATAGTACTAGATGCAGGCAGGAGTCGGTCTACTTTTCACAAACGGGATGCCTACATACATGGTCATGCCTAGATAATCTCATAATTATTCGCTTTTCTATCAATTGCTCGACAGCAATTTGTTCACCCACCGTAATACTTATGCTATCTTGAGAGAAGCCACTAGTGAAACCTATGGCCCCAGGTCTATCTTTTATCATATAAGCTTTCAATCTACTTTTATTTGCATCTTTACTTTTCTTATCTATATTATAAAATACCAAAAATATATTTATCTTATCATACTATCTCTATCAGATCTCACTTTCGCAAGTGGTCGTGAAGGGATTGACAACCCCTTTATTGCGTTGGTTGCGAGTTCTTAGTTTGTTTGTGTAGGTGCGTGGGACTTTTGAGGAGCCTCCTACTGGATTGATACCTTGGTTCTCAAAAACTGAGGGAAATACTTACGCTACTATTGCTGCATCACCCTTTCCTCTTCAAGGAAAAGCAACACAAGCTCAAGATGTAACAGCCGCTCAGTCGCTGACGTCAAGAAGGCTTCGGCTGATAGCACGACGTCGAGTGCCCATAACTGTTCCCGCGTAGTTGGTTAGTGCATATAGGTCATTCACCAGACTCAGATCAAATACCAAGATCTCGTTAAGCATGTTATTATGAAGTAACTGCGAACGCCGACCAGGGCCAGGCCCACCTCTCGCCTAGGTGGTCTCAACCTGCCCTATCGCTCCGCCACAAAGATCCACATAGAGGGTCGTCGGGACAAATGTCCTGTCAGCCCCCAATCCGTGAATCACTCGCGGGTACTCTACGAGCCGACCCGACTTATTCACCATCTGTATAGTATGTATGTATGTATGTATGTATGTATGTATGTATGTATGTATGTATGTATAGTATATACCCATGGTCACCTCCCGAGTGATCACGGCTCAATAGTATAGCAACGCAGACTGACAAGAATGTAGGGCCACTGATGATAAACTAGCATCTTATACTAAGCATTTAGGATTGTGGGTAAGGTATCAACAACTGTAGCAACAATGATATGCTATGCAACAGAATAGGATTAACCGAAATAGTAACATGCTACACTACTCTAATGCAAGCAGTAAGGATAGAATAGGCGATATCTGGTGATCAAGGGGGTGGGGCTTGTCTGGTTGCTCTGGCAAGAAGTAGGGGTCGTCAACTCCGTAGTCGAACTGGGCAGCAGCAGTGTCGTCTCGTAGTCTACCGGAGAGAAGAGGGGGAAGAAACAATAAATACAATGCAAACATAAGCATGATGATGCATGACATGACAATGAGCGGTGTTAGGTGTGCCCTAATGCGGTAGTAGGCCATACTGGCGAAAGGGGGAAACATCCAGGAAAGTATCCCCGGTGTTTCGCATTTCTGGACAGATGAACTGGAGGTGAAATGTTGCAGGTTCACTATGCTAGGGACACGTGGCGAACGAACGGGCTGCTTGTCTGGATTCGTCTCATCGTTCTGAGCAACTTTCATGTACAAAGTTTTTTCATTCGAGCTACGGTTTATTTTATATTAATTTTAAAAGATTTAATCATTTTTATTATTTATTTAATTATTTTACATCAACATTATGGAGAATAGTGTATGCTGATGTCATCACGATGTCATCAGTCAACAGGGCGTTGCCTGGGTCAACCTGACGTGTGGGTCCCAGCTGTCATCGACTGTTAACAAACCTAACAAATTAATTAGCTAACCTAAGTGATTAGGTTAATCTAATCAGGATTAATTAAGTTAATTAATTATCTTAATTAATTAATTAATTAATATTTTTATTTATTATTATTACTATTTTTAAATTATTATTTTTATTAAAACGTTCCAGGGGATGGGCCCCATTTGTCATAGGCCCTAGGGCCTTAACAGGCACAGGGGAAGCGAGCGCTGGGCGCGGTTGCGGGCGCCCTGACGGGCACTGCAGGACAGGACGGACCCGGGCGGCGGCCAGCGAGGGGACCACGGCCGCGGCGAGGCCGGCCGCCAGTGGCCGGACTGGAAGGGACGGGAGGAGCACCGGGCGGCGCCGGAGCGGGGTAGGGAGAAGGCAGGGGCGCGGGAGCGCTCCGTGAGCGGGCGCGGCCATGCACGAGCGGGCGAGCGCGGGGGCTGCAGTGGTGGTGCCGGCCGCGCCGTAGCACAGCAGCAGCTACTGCAGCTCGCGGCGGGGCACAGTCAGGAGAGGCAAGGGGGCGACGGCATGGCCGACACGGTGGTGCGCGTGCGTGCGGTGGCGCATCGAGGGAGGCGCGGACGCCGCGGGGACAGGGGAGGACGAGGCCTCACAGCGGGAGCGTAGGTTCAAGGCAGTGGGGCGTGGGGAGGAGACGGTGACGACGGTGACGTGGTGACGAGGTGCAGCGACGCGACAGCTCCGGCGAGGTGTCGAGGAGGACGACGAGGTGGCCGTGGCAGTGGTGTTCCAG